>NC_133483.1:475965-504921 GCF_025370935.1 Choristoneura fumiferana
AGAATCAGAATAAAAGGATAATAAAAATATAGAATACAATAAATTATTACTTTTACATTAATTATATGTCATTTTAAGATTTAAGTATTCTTTTACATTATAAAAACAATAATCCAACAGCCATTTAGCAACTTTTGTCTTAAACTCTTGACCATCTAGGATCTTCAACTCAAATGGTAAGGCATTATACAACTCTATACACATATTGTAGACATTTTTCCTATAGATAGCACTACAGCAGCGAGGCCGGTATAAGAGACCCCTGAGAGTTACGGGCTACAACAGGGAAAAAGATCATGGTGGCAGTGGTTTGACCTGTAATCTCTCAAGCAGATGAGTTCGAGCTCGTGTTTGCACTTCTGTGTTTTTCGGAATTTATCTGTGAAATAACATTTGCAAGCTTTCTCGTGTAGGTAAATATGTAGAGAAAATATGCACGCATCTGTGGAGAAGTTCAATGGTGAGTGTGAAGTTCCCAATTCGCACTGGGCCCGCATGGGAACTACCCAAGCCTTCTCATTCCTGAGAGCTCGTGCCTTGCATGGACGTATATTAGACAAGATAATTTCAAAAGAGAAAAAGAACCCTTAAAAGATCAGTTCCTTGTATGTCTGTCACTATGGTCCGCCATATTTTAAAAGTGGACAATTTGTTTACAAAATATAGGCTTTCGTTTCATGGTAAACGAAGATGTAGACTAAGATAGAGCACGCATGCCTTATTAGGCACCCTAGATTTGAAGATGGATTTTGTTTGTAGTGAATTCGTAGGTAGTGGTTCTTTTTAACCCCCGACGCAAAAAGAGGGGTGTTATAAGTTTGACCGCTATGTGTGTCTGTGTGTCTGTGTGTGTGTGTCTGTCTGTGGCACCGTAGCTCTTAAACGGGTGAACCGATTTGAACGCAGTATTTTTTAATTGAAAGCAGGTTTTTTAGCGATTGTTCTTAGACATGTTTTATCAAAATCGATTTATCCGTTTTTGAGATATTGAACTTTGAAGTGACAAAGTCGGAGGCTTTCCAACTGTTTGTACCATCATCAACAGAGCACACCCACAGCTTCCATTGCATGAAGCTTTTACATTCTCAAAGATACTTAAGATTTTATTATGTAATTATGAGCTAAGCATGTGCAGTTGTCAGTGAAGCTGCGCGGGCGCAGGTGCGCGGTAATTAGCGCGGGAACTAATTAAATCATTTCGGCCCACTTCGGGAGTCGCCGGCAGCGATCGCGTTTTACAAAGAATAAGCGAAACAGATGGACAGAAAACCGTTGTAATGCCTATGGATCATAGTCAATTACAAAGAGAAAATACATTTTGAACTAGCTGTAGAAAACCTACGGCTTTGCTCCCATGAAAGAATAAAATACTGGATAGTGGAAATTTCAAAAATATAAAATAATAAACAACTTGTTACACAGTGGTTACTAACCTGGACTACGACGCTGTTGTAGGCATAATTTTAACTTAAATTAATTCATTTGTCAGAATACTCAATCAGTAGATAGCTTGTGATTTTCGGCCTTATAAGTTGTCTTACGTTGTGTTGTATAATATAACTAAATTTGGGATTAGTTAAATCTTCTCTTTTAAATTAAGCTTGACTGCCTAAGAGACAGGCTCTGCCTAGTTTGGGGGTCTCTGTTGATTCTTGTAACACCATGGTGTGCACGATTTCTGCATTGTAATTTTATTGTATTGTTACCTAATTACTTAGTGTGTGCAATAAAGAATATTATTATTATTAATAATAATAAATATTGATTGTAAAAAATATATTTAAGATATAGAAAGTAACTATACAATTCCATGGGGACAAACAGGTACAATAACTCTTTCAAGTTTTTCCCAAGTCTCTAGCCCGATTAATTTAGGCTTTGCGTGTCTGTCACTCAGTCATGATAGTCTTTTTTAACTACAATATAAGTAAGTAAGGGCCACCTAGTGGTTTAACCTATGGCATCTCATGTCGTGGATCGTAGGCTCAAATTTTAGAGTCATATCTCTCAGTTTTTCAAAATTCTTGTGCCTAAATTTCAAATAATTTATTGAATCAAGCGTTACTGTGCGGAGGTCCATATGTAAAAAGCAAAGTAATTCATTTGAAATTTACCATGAGCTTTACGGTGAAGGAAAAAATATAACAGTGAGAAAACCTGCACACTCTGGTGAAGAAATTCAATGGTGTGTGTGAAGCACATAGGTGCACATAGGAACAATCAAAATTGGGCCCGCGTAGGAACGAAAGCTCAAGCACTCTCATTCTGAGAGAAGGCCTATGCCCAACAGTGGGCTATATACCAAGATAATGATGATGACAATAATTTGACGAAGGTCATTGGTTTTCATGAACTTATAATCTACCGCAGGGGTGGCCAACTTGATTAGACCCAAGATCCACTGTTTACTGACGAAATCCTGTGCGATCTACCAATCACATACTTCTTGAAATCTTAAATAAAACAGCATAGTTCAGTACTATTTATATTTTTTGCCTTTCCACGATTGATTAGACTGGTCGATCGCGATCGACCGGTTCGCCACCGCTGATCTACCGCCACCATGTTGTGCAGCATCTTTATTCTATAGCCCAGCTACAGCAGCTCTCATCTCTCTAGGGGTGTTAAATAACAGTTTCAAGTTAAATTAATATCTGTGGCGGGTGTAAATACTCAGTCAATGTCTATTTATTCCGTTCTAAAATGTTATTCCTTGCAAGCCGTAATTAAATTAGTTGTACATGGGCAGACCTGGTTTCCATATAAGTAGGTGCAATGCGTGAACAGCTCGGTGTATAATCAGTAAGGGTGTTGTTTTTGACTGCTTGATGGATGTTCGTGTCATGCTGGAAAGAACATGTACAAACTCTGAGTTAATGACTACGATATAAATACATAGCTACGCTAAAAATATTCAAAGGAGAGGCTAAAAATATTCACAGTACCTAAGTATTGATCTACTGTAAAATCGACAATGTAAAGCAAGATAGGATTTAAAGTATAATGATTACACTTTAAAAAACTAGCGAACTATATTTAGGCAAGGAGTTTTTGCAGTGTTAAATCATCATCATCATCCCAGCCAATATACGTCCCACTGCTGGGCACAGGCCTCCTCTCAGAACAAGAGGGCTTGTGCTATAGTTCCCACGCGGGCCCAGTGCGGATTGGGAACTGTTAAATGGGCAGTGTTAAATGTTTTCTTAAATTTAATAGATATACTTAGTGCCATCCACGAAGACGCACGATTTTGTCAAAATTAGACATTAATGACATTGTAATAAGAACCACGGCACGCGTCATCGTGAATGACTCTGCCTATAGTGGAAAATTGACAAATGATAGAAATCTAAAAGTCGTTTCCGGGAGTCGTTTATAACAAAATTTCGATACATATTGCTGATCAAACAAATACAAAAATTAAATCTATTGATAAGAAGACAATCTATGGCGTATTATACCTACTATAAGGCATTTGTGATTGATTAAATAACTAAATGAGCAAGAAAGACTGTCACGTCAAACGGACCTCTCATACTAACGTCATCTTTTCGCCTGTCAAGACCCTTTCATAGACAGCTCTTTTCCATAATTTGTTGAATACTTTATTCACAGAGCATGGAATACTGCTCTCATCTGTGGGCAGGGGCTCCCCAGTACCAGCTGCTCCCTCTGGACCGCATACAACGGAGAGCGACTCGAATAGTCGGCTGCCAACGAGTCTCGAGACTCTTTGGCGCTGCGTAGAGATGTAGCTTCACTGTGCATCCTCTATCGCATGTACAACGGGGAGTGCTCCGAGGAGTTATTCGGGTTGATCCCTGCCGCATCCTTTCGCCACCGACCTACGCGACAACACTTCCATCCTCACCATTTAGATGGTTGGCGGTCCTCTACTGTGCGTTTTTACAGAAATTTCCTGCCTCGCACAGCAAAACTCTGGAATGAGCTATCGCCTGCGGTATTCCCGGACCGCTATGACCTTCAAGTTTTCAAGAAAAGAGCGTACTCCTACCTTAAAGGCCGGCAACGCACTTGTGACTCTTCTGGTGTTGCAGGTGTCCATGGGCGACGGTAATTGCTTACCATCAGGCGATCCGCCTGCTCGTTTGCCCCCTATACCATAAAAAAAAAGCCATCAAAGCACTGTCCATTCTACCAACCTACCTAATTATTACTCTATCATTGGAAATATGAAATGCATCTCAATGGGTTTGGAAGGCCGCGGCCTTTTATTGCCGTGTAGGCATTCGGGCGAGATTTTATTACCAACGCGGCTGTTCGCAGCTTATTATCGGGCCCTGCTTGGATTAGTGGTAATTTATGTGTAGAAATCGTAACAGTGCTTGAGATAAAAGTGCGAGGGCAATGGCGGTTCCGTCATTTTGATTAGGCGTTTGAATGTGTTGTTTCGTAACTTTATGGTCTGGTAGGTTGACAAGTGTGATAGTGGCAATGTGACGGCCATTTTTCGTTGTGTTGATTGTTGGAAGGTTATTTTGAACTAGCTGTTGCCCGCAATCATGTCTGCGGTCTGTGGGAGTTGTGCATTTTTCCGGGTTAATTCCCCATTGCGGCTTCAACTTGCATATTTTTCGAAATATGACCACTATGTTGGTATTTAGTTTCGACAAATAGTCATTATTTTCAAAAACATTCATTCTTCGTCTAGTTGGTTAACAGAACTAACATCTGCCCCTTTATTTTGATGACTCCACCCTTTAATGGTCTTGATGCACCGGAGAGACCCAAGGTCTTAACGAGCAGAGGGTTGGTCTGGCTTAAAGGGCTTAAAGCGGAGCTAATATCGCAGACTTTAACCCTTTTAAAACGGTTTTCAAACAGCAGAGACTTTCTTAAAAAAACTGTAAAGTTGAAGGTAAGGTAACCTATTGAATGTTAAGTATAGTTTTCAACTTTGGTAAAAGAGACGGACGAATATTTTGTTTGCTTTTGACTTCAAATACGATGAAGCTTAACTAAATCTAACTATGGCATTGTCTAATTGATGTCTAATGAACTCCAATACGTCAAATACTAAGAATTTTACAATTTTGATATCAAAAGAAAAGGTTAACTATAGATACTCTCCTAAGAGGGTAGAGTGAAGTTAAGCTACTCAGTTGTACTGTCTCTTATTAAGTCAGCTAAAAAGCCGTAAGTATATTTTTTATTCTGCTCTCTTAACGAAGTCAATTGCTCAATTTGCAGTTTGTGCTTAAAAATCACGTAAATCAAATCAAAATACATATCTCCGAAAGAGCCACCAACATCATCATGAAACAGATGATCTTAAAACTCTAATAGCAATTTCAACACGACTAAAATTATTGAACCAGCTTCCTGGGACAGCATTCCTGGCTTTTTCTTGCACGTCTAAACAGGGCTTTATAGCAAATGTTCAAAGTTCACTTAAAACATATTAAGCACTAAGACGTCACCTGATTGGTTGGTTCCCGGTCGAGTACTCGCGAACAAAGCGCATAACTCTGCTACAAAACCAAATACATAGCAGTTGTAAACACACGTAATGAGTTTGTGGTGCGGGAGCTGTGGGGGGATTTTGCCCGTCTATCCCACTAGTCCCATTGAGTAGTCCCATCATGGGACTACTGAGACGATTACGTGCCAGTAGTCCCATGGGACAAGTGGCACTAATATTTTCATCCCAAAAGTCCCATTACCGTTATCAAAGTGTAGTTCCAAAAGTTGGACTACCGTTATCCGCTCAAAGGCACTTCACCCACATTTTTTAACTCCTTTTCCTTAAAACTATACCGCGCGAATCCGCTCTTAAATACCTGATGGCGACAAGTACATAGTCCTAAAGTACATATATTTTAAATTTTATTGTATTATCTCCTTTGAGCGTGATCATTGTATTCACTCGACAAATTAAAGCTTTCTGGTACTAAGAGTGTTTGAAAAAATTCACGGACAGACAGACAGACATTGCAAAACTATAAAGGTTTTGTTTTTGTCAGTTTCACAACGAAACCCTGAAAACATGACTAACATAGTTCATGTTGCAAGGAAGAAAACCTATATATAATAGTTTCTTATCATAGGTTGCGGTAATGGTGTCAAAAATTGAGTGTAATGTGTTCGTGTAATGAACAAAATAAACGATAAAAAAATACGTCCGTAAGTGACGGGAAATATTGAAATACGGGGAATATATAAATACTGGCAAAGAGCGGGTTCATGTAATAAAAAAAAAACAAATGATAAAAATGCAAGTCCAGAATTACGGATTCGTGTAATAACAAAAATTAAAAAAAGATTCTTAAAACTAAGCAAAAGCGATTCAATTCATCATTTTATTACAATCGCTTATCTTCGTGCTGTCCGATTTTGATGAGGAGATATATAAAACTACAGTTTCAGGCCCCTTTTGTAAAACTAAAAGCATCCGGAAAACTCGGTCAGTAGTTTCTAGAATTAGCAAGACAAACAGACAAAAATTCTAAATATTTACTGGTTCGATATATGGGGGCTATTCAACGCCTACAGTTTACTTTTTGTTGCTATCCGTTTCTCTTATTATATCTGTTAATTTCATGGGTTTTTGAATGAAGAGATATCATACATACATACACCCATTTCATTTATTTATGTGTTGATCTTCAAAGAACATTATTCGCCCGTAAAGGGCTTTGTTTTCCATAGTATATATTATTATCGGTTCAGTATTAGTATCGGTTCAGTAGTTCTAAAGAACATACCTTACAAATAAAACAAACAAAACTTTTTAGCTCTTTATTATATTATTGTACATTCATAAAAAAACAATTTCGTTCATCCAACAGGACATCGACACAATTGCTTTTTGACGATTACACAAGAAAGTGATTTAATGATATCAATCCGTTAATTCAAAGTTCATAACTTGCGTTTTTATAAATATGCCATTATTCTGTTGGATGAGCGATTGACTAAGATATTACTCTTATAAATAAATTTACAAACAGATGTCCGGTCAGCGCTACGACAACAGCGTTATGCTCTTCTGAAGTTCGCCTATATACGTTCTACTTGGTGTATGCATCAGCAAAACTGCCACGCTACGCTACTTTAACCACCGCAAACAGTGGTGTGAGCGCCCCGCGCGAGAGTTATACTGACTGACGCGTATACAACACGCCAAACGTATATTTCTTATATCTGTACTGACACATTACACGCTTTTCAGAGCGCCCACAGTGAAACTTCCAGCAGCAGTGAAATTTCAAGTTGCACGCCTAAGAAGCAATAATGTTACAGTCGACGTTCAGTCAGGAGTGGTCCTGGATAATTATCCAAAGACCGTAATGTGCGTTCGAATCGTCAATGTTAAAGTGTGTCCTGCAGTTCACACTATGAAAACACGACAAAAATTTGTAAAATAAATAATAAAACCGCATGCAGCATTAACTTCAGAGACACTACGGTTGACGTTCAAGAGCGCATACGCGTCGTGATGAACGGGACGCGGATTTCTACCCCGTTCTTCGAGCGACACGTCGCGCGTCTGACGCGAGCGCACAAATTAATGCACGCTCTCCCGTAAAAGTGCGCATAAGAAGTATCAGCCTGTTTTTGGTACGCATGCATTGTGTGAACAAGCACGCAATACGTTAATGATCTTTCCGCAGGTTGCCCAAGAAGACCTTGTTACGACTTTCACTTAGAATGACTAAAAGTTCGTCAACTTCCCAGCAATGACAACGGCTGTGAAGCGAATATATTTACGGTTAGAACTAAGTAGGGCGGTAGGAAATATATTCAGGCAACAGTTCTAGTATGTTACTAGCACTAGCCTTTTTCTCCTATTGTTCCTTGTTAAAATATTTAGTCTCATTTTATTTGCTGGGCCTCGTACGAGACCCGTTTCGTTATTTTTCGTCATTCCCTTCCTTGGAAGTTCATCAAAATGTTCCAACTTCGGACGCGAGGCCCTCAACTGGTTGATTTTGATCTCATAAAAGCACTCGTTCCAACATTGGTCAGAGTACTGATTGCATGTATTAGCTCTAGAATAATCACAACAGTAAAGACGATTAGTACTTTACTTTTGGCACAGTTGCGGAAAAAATTCATACGCTCGGCATTAGGGAGCTCGAACCCACAGCCACTTGGACCGACATAACCTGCGCAGGCATGTCGATTTCATGGGCATCACTCACATCAATCAATATTCATTTAGTCTTGCCCTCATAAGGGCACAACTCGCTTCGATCACTGCACGCTACCACCGACACAAGTACCAGTCTAATCGTGAACAAGTCTCCGAATTAGCCGAAACCGTATCGAGTTGATAACGCAGCATTGTCCTTTTTTGTTAAAAGTCTCGTTCTGAAAAGAACGCGGACCCGGCTATCGCTTTGTCACCAATACACAAACACAGTCTAGTCGGGAACAAGCCACGAATTAGCTGTCGTCGTATAGAGATGATAACACAGATCGCCCATGTATTTATCTTATATTTTGCTGAATCAGTCACGCTGCCTGGTAAGGACAACGTTTCAGCTCGTATTACATCAAACTATCACATATTAGGTATGTTCAAACTACTAGCAACTCTCCGAACTGAAAAAGACAGCAGATTGTAATGCGGCACTGTCACGCGCGCTTCTTTTGTTAAATCATTTGCAACTTCCGCCGGCCGCCGCTCGACAGCCGTCACTTTTAAGTACTAGCCGCGAGATCTATGTTCCAAACAGTTTCACGTGCGTGATCGGCGCTATCTCAAAGCGAATGGCGGCTCAAATAAAATGTTCAAATAAAAAATGTATAAATAAGTAGTAAAAAATTAGTGACCATTACTGACAAGTCATCATCATCATCATCCACGCCTATATACGTCCCTTTGTTGGGCACAGGCCTCCTCTCAGAATGAGAAAGCCTTGAGTCATAGTCCCCGCGCGGCCCAGTGCGGATCGGGTACTTCACACACTCCATTGAATAGCTTCGCAGGTTTGTGCAGGTTTACCTGTGAGTATGTGTAGTGGAGTGAAGTTGCAGAAGCGGACGATAATTTGCACGACTTCAGTGACTATCATGCTGGGGACATTGTAAACATATTGAAGAACGTATTTCAACTTTTACATGTAGTGACAGCAAATATGCTGTAATAAATAATGTAATATATGTATGTGTATGTGTATATAATATAATAATGTTTGACGACCAGATGGCCTAGTGGTTAGAGAACCTGACTACGAAGCTTGAGGTCCCGGGTTCGATTCCCGTGTCGGGCCATATATTTGTATGAAAAATACGAATGTTTGTTCTCGGGTCTTGGGTGTTTCATACGTATTTAAGTATGTATCTATATCTATATAATTATATTTATCCGTTGTTTAGTACTCATAACACAAGCTTTGCTAAGCTTACTTTGGGACTAGGTCAATTGGTGTGAATTGTCCCGTGATATTTATTTATTTTATTTAATATCGAGTTATAAAACATTTAATTTCAATAATAACCATATCGCACATTTTTTTCTAAAAAGTGTCCTACTGTGATCCCACCAGTTATGAGTTCCATTTGAGCATGACGGTAATGGGACTTTTGGGACAACAATATGATAAAAATATTAGTGCCACTTGTCCCATGGGACAACTGGGACGTAATCATCCCAGTAGTCCCATGATGGGACAACTCAATGGGACTAGTGGGATAGACGGCATATTTCCGTCTATCCCACTAGTCCCATTGAGTAGTCCCATCATGGGACTACTGAGACGATTACGTGCCAGTAGTCCCATGGGACAAGTGGCACTAATATTTTCATCCCAAAAGTCCCATTACCGTTATCAAAGTGTAGTTCCAAAAGTTGGACTACCGTTATCCGCTCAAAGGCACTTCACCCACATTTTTTAACTCCTTTTCCTTAAAACTATACCGCGCGAATCCGCTCTTAAATACCTGATGGCGACAAGTACATAGTCCTAAAGTACATATATTTTAAATTTTATTGTATTATCTCCTTTGAGCGTGATCATTGTATTCACTCGACAAATTAAAGCTTTCTGGTACTAAGAGTGTTTGAAAAAATTCACGGACAGACAGACAGACATTGCAAAACTATAAAGGTTTTGTTTTTGTCAGTTTCACAACGAAACCCTGAAAACATGACTAACATAGTTCATGTTGCAAGGAAGAAAACCTATATATAATAGTTTCTTATCATAGGTTGCGGTAATGGTGTCAAAAATTGAGTGTAATGTGTTCGTGTAATGAACAAAATAAACGATAAAAAAATACGTCCGTAAGTGACGGGAAATATTGAAATACGGGGAATATATAAATACTGGCAAAGAGCGGGTTCATGTAATAAAAAAAAAACAAATGATAAAAAATGCAAGTCCAGAATTACGGATTCGTGTAATAACAAAAATTAAAAAAAGATTCTTAAAACTAAGCAAAAGCGATTCAATTCATCATTTTATTACAATCGCTTATCTTCGTGCTGTCCGATTTTGATGAGGAGATATATAAAACTACAGTTTCAGGCCCCTTTTGTAAAACTAAAAGCATCCGGAAAACTCGGTCAGTAGTTTCTAGAATTAGCAAGACAAACAGACAAAAATTCTAAATATTTACTGGTTCGATATATGGGGGCTATTCAACGCCTACAGTTTACTTTTTGTTGCTATCCGTTTCTCTATTATATATCTGTTAATTCATGGGTTTTTGAATGAAGAGATATCATACATACATACACCCATTTCATTTATTTATGTGTTGATCTTCAAAGAACATTATTCGCCCGTAAAGGGCTTTGTTTTCCATAGTATATATTATTATCGGTTCAGTATTAGTATCGGTTCAGTAGTTCTAAAGAACATACCTTACAAATAAAACACAAAACTTTTTAGCTCTTTATTATATTATTGTACATTCATAAAAAAACAATTTCGTTCATCCAACAGGACATCGACACAATTGCTTTTTGACGATTACACAAGAAAGTGATTTAATGATATCAATCCGTTAATTCAAAGTTCATAACTTGCGTTTTTATAAATATGCCATTATTCTGTTGGATGAGCGATTGACTAAGATATTACTCTTATAAATAAATTTACAAACAGATGTCCGGTCAGCGCTACGACAACAGCGTTATGCTCTTCTGAAGTTCGCCTATTATACGTTCTACTTGGTGTATGCATCAGCAAAACTGCCACGCTACGCTACTTTAACCACCGCAAACAGTGGTGTGAGCGCCCGCGCGAGAGTTATACTGACTGACGCGTATACAACACGCCAAACGTATATTTCTTATATCTGTACTGACACATTACACGCTTTTCAGAGCGCCCACAGTGAAACTTCCAGCAGCAGTGAAATTTCAAGTTGCACGCCTAAGAAGCAATAATGTTACAGTCGACGTTCAGTCAGGAGTGGTCCTGGATAATTATCCAAAGACCGTAATGTGCGTTCGAATCGTCAATGTTAAAGTGTGTCCTGCAGTTCACACTATGAAAACACGACAAAAATTTGTAAAATAAATAATAAAACCGCATGCAGCATTAACTTCAGAGACACTACGGTTGACGTTCAAGAGCGCATACGCGTCGTGATGAACGGGACGCGGATTTCTACCCCGTTCTTCGAGCGACACGTCGCGCGTCTGACGCGAGCGCACAAATTAATGCACGCTCTCCCGTAAAAGTGCGCATAAGAAGTATCAGCCTGTTTTTGGTACGCATGCATTGTGTGAACAAGCACGCAATACGTTAATGATCTTTCCGCAGGTTGCCCAAGAAGACCTTGTTACGACTTCACTTAGTATGACTAAAAGTTCGTCAACTTCCCAGCAATGACAACGGCTGTGAAGCGAATATATTTACGGTTAGAACTAAGTAGGGCGGTAGGAAATATATTCAGGCAACAGTTCTAGTATGTTACTAGCACTAGCCTTTTTCTCCTATTGTTCCTTGTTAAAATATTTAGTCTCATTTTATTTGCTGGGCCTCGTACGAGACCCGTTTCGTTATTTTTCGTCATTCCCTTCCTTGGAAGTTCATCAAAATGTTCCAACTTCGGACGCGAGGCCCTCAACTGGTTGATTTTGATCTCATAAAAGCACTCGTTCCAACGGACATATTTATACCTAATTTATAAGTGGGTCTAAAAATACTAGCAAGATTTATTTTGTCCCACATAATATGAACTTTACTAACTAACACGGCAAGTTAAATACCTTTTAAAAACTAACTATCTAACACACAAACCACAGCTATAATTTCACTTTGCTAGCTTTAAATTTGTAGCAGTCCACAAAAAATCTTGTATTTTAAGTGGAATTTTTACGAAAGTTTTATGATAGTAGGTAATAATTTAACAACCAGTCTATTTGAAATAAATTCACGAACACAAAAAATTATATCCTCTAATTTTACCCATAAAGGCTGGTAAACAAAAGATTTTCTAAGCGAATTCACAAAATACAAAAACAAAATAATAATCGCTGAGAAGCAAAGGAGCTATTTTAAAAATACTGTTTTTACACTGCCAGGAAATGATAACAAAAATGATCTTCAGCTCCTCTCCTGAACGCAGCGTTGTAAATCTTAGCCGTGGGTGCACCGGGCCGTAAATAAGGCCGCGCGCACACCTGGCGACGCACTCCTACGTGCGCCCGCGCAGTAACCGGTGTGGTGATGCCCTTATTTATTTCATTTGTTTTCTGAAAGCAAAAGAGTTTTTTTATCTGAGTGGCGTAGTTTTTTTCTGTATTTTATATTACGTTGCAATGATAGAAAATGTATTGTCTTGTATTTAGGTAATAATAAGCTGCCAGCCCAGGTTACACTAATTTAACACTTTTTACCTTTGTAATTTTTATCTTTTTAATAAATAAGACCACACGATAAACAAGAGAAGTACAAATTATTTTTAACGCTCTAGATTAACAAAAAGAAAATGCAGTCAGTTGAAGAGAATCTGGTCTTTGTAAAAAAAATATTTTCAATTTGTGTTTTTACCAGGTCTACTTTTTGTTGCCTCAGATTAATAAAAGATTATTAAAAGAAAGTTCGGCTTGCACAATTTGAACAAGTGAATAATCAAGTTAATTAAATAGGAACTTGTTAAATAGCCCCTAGTATGACTGCAACCTTTTACTTTTCAGCTGTTTGTTTTTCTTCCTCTATTTTTCTCTGACCTTTACATTTCCGTATGCAAAGACTTCATAGACTTCATAAAAAAACTTGTCGTCCACCTTCATTATACTCGTAATTTTACTGGTTGTACCTACATATTTTGCATGTTATTAAAGCATGACAGCCCTAACCGAACAATAAAGCATAGATAACGAGACGCGTCATAATCTACGCAACCGGCAGGGCTGTCACACAAACAACATTACGTTATTTGCGCGAGCTCAAATTGGAACCGTCGAACTGACTTATGGACGCGAATTATGACTGTTAAACAAAAATGGCGGATCGCAATGTGTGGTCGTTGGCCGCCGTAAATAAGTCTTGGTTTTGCTTTTAACTTTATTGCTCGTACCTCCCGGTTTAAGAGAAAAATAACGTACCTACTTATAATAACATTTTTCTGCTTAAAGTCAAAGTCAAAGTCAAAATATCTTTATTCAATTTAGGCTATAACAAGCACTTATGAATGTCAAAAAAAAATCTACCACCGGTTCGGAAAAACCTCTGCTGAGAAGAATCCGGCAAGAAACTCAACGAGGTATATATATTTTTTTAAAACAGATAGTTCACGGTCATATTGATGTGTTTGTTCCATTAACTATTGAGGAGCTCTTGCGGGAACGATTCTGGCTGGACTATCAGAGTTCCACAACCGGATAAGGTACTTTATTTTCACCAGGCTAACATAATTTATGCCAAATGTCACGTCAACCTGATTGCTGGACGTGGATCAAAATTAGCGTGCAAGATTCGATTACAGACACCGGGACAAATGAAAGTAAATAAAAGCTTGTAAAAAAAGTCTAAGTAATGAAAAAACAATTATACCTAAGTATTATAAAGAACAGCTAAATTTTTGCTATTTTATTTGGGCGTGCTAAAAGAAAATCAACAAATTTTATAAAGCTAATTATTATTTAATAATACCCAGATTCTGATAACAGTGGTCAACCCTAGCAAATTTGAACGAAATCAAAATAAAAAACACAGGTATTATGATTAAAATTAAACAACACACGTTACACATTGTAATCGAAAACGAAGGCCATAACCCAATTCCTGCAGACAGTAGCCTGTAATTTCTCATCGGATTTACATATAAATAGTACATCATTATGCGCAGTACACGGAGATTTATTGTCAATCAAAATTACACGAACGTTGGGGCCAATGTTTGTGATATACTTTGTCGAAAAAAAAAACTCTTTTGTTTTTAGTAACAACACTATTTGTATTGAGCGTCACGAGTGATGTAGCTAATAGTATGGCGGATTGTTTTTTTTTTCTAAGACAACTCAGAGAGAGGGAGAAGCGTAATTTAAGTATAACATCTCGTAGTTAAGTAAGCGGCTTAAGTCGTAAAACCCATTATACCGAAAACGCACTTTCTATACAGGTGTACTTCTTCAGAAGGATTAGTTTATCGGAAGGTAAGTACACTGTATGCAAAAAAGCACTCTCCAATGGGTACACTTTCCTAAAAGCTCTAATTTCTTGGATGGTACAATTGTAATAGGTTGTACTGGTTGAGGTAGTACCTTATTCGTCATTATAGAGTCCAAAAACGGAAAATATCTATTCCATGCTTTAATTTTATCTAGGCTCCTCATCGGTCATGAGAAAACTAACAGAGAATCTCAGAGGAGCTCAAATTGGAGAGAATACAGCGTTTGTCGTCGATCTGCCTGCAACGTTAGTGCGATACTTCGGTCACGCGGAGAGCGGACAACTTGGAGAGGTTGATGGTGACCGGAAAAATAGAGGGTAAAAGACCCCGAGGTCGAAGTCCCAAACGATGGTCAGACCAGGTATCGGAACAACTGGATTTGACTGTCAGCGCTGCACTTCATCAAGCGAGTGAACGCAGCCGATGGCGACAGCTGGTGGACAAAATTAAGAGTCACGATCCTCAGCAGTGAGGAAGCTATTGAGAAGAAGAGAAGAGACAGAGAATCTACTCGTAGTTACACAGAATACAATGCAGAGAACAGAGTTACGGGCCGTGGAAGGGGTTGCGAAGTGAACTTGATGGACGCAGCCAGCAAGTTGTCGTTTATTGTGGCGTTCTGAGGCGTTCCGCGTTCGTTTAATAGAGCCGGGTCCAGACGAGTGTAACGTGTAATGTAATCTATCGTGTAATGTAACACGAATTCTACGTGTGGACGTCACTACGAGCATTACATGTAACGCTCGCGCGGCGCTCGGTGTTGATCCATCGGCTGTCGGTTTTCCGCGCGAACACAAAGGCGCTCGCAGTGTTCGTTCGCTTTGAGTTCGTGTGCCGTCCACACTGTTGACGCTAAATTACACGTAATGTTACATTACACGTTACACTCGTCTGGACCCGGCTTAACAGTGTACGTTTCCCAGCTGATAATAATGGCGATGAACTCAGTAAACAGGCTGCTTGAATCAAGCCCTATACTACGAAGTGCAAAATTCGAACTTCGTATCTTGCTGTCCCGTTGACGCTTATGGTATTTAATAAGAGAGTGAAAGGGATGGTACGATACGAACTTCGATTTTCGTATTTCGTAGTAGCCTTAGCGATGGTAGGTACGTCGCATTCTTCGAGCGACATTCCACTACACGTGGCGATGCATGCTGGTACCACCATGCAGTCGGTACAGTGCTAGCCAATTGTATATATATACATCGATTACCATATTAGTTGTTCGCTACTTCTGTTGCTAGTATTGTGTATTTTCCGAGGATTAAAATTAAGCTATGTTAATCAAAGATAGTGAAAAAAGAAATACAAAGTGTAATTTCTCTGTCACCCTACTAATGGTTTAGTCTATGAGCTTATTTATAAGCGGTATAAAAGGTTAACCTTGTTCAAAACATTAATGAAAAATTAAATACTTATAATCAATGATTTTATAATACAGACTATACTCGTACTTTTGTCGGGAGCGAAACTCTGGAATGAACTATCGCCTGTGGTATTCCCGGACCAATATGACCTTCAAGTTTTCAAGAAAACAGCGTACTCCTACCTTAAAGGCCGGCAACGCACATGTGACTCTTCTGGTGTTGCAGGTGTCCATGGGCGACGGTAATCGCTTACCATCAGGCGATCCGCCTGCTCGTTTTCCCCCTATACCATAAAAAAATAAAAAATAAAAATAGAACCCACTCCTTTATTATTAGTGTCACCTTTAGTTGTACAAAATACTTAAATTATTAGTAACAAGTTGTCATTTTCAAATTCATAACAAAGTTGTAAATATTGACGTAAGATCTTACAGGTTTATTCCCTTATAAATTTATTTGATTATAATTACTTATGCATTTATTTTTATTTTACGTCACAGAGTATACTTATTACAGCGCTTTATCTTTTCATCATGTAAGAAATCAGTTACCAAATAATTTATTACATTTATCAATTAAGAATGTTTTAGTTTGTTTTATATATTTGTTTTTCGATATAACTTGGGGCTGACTATACAGTAGTTACGTGCACACGTCACCTTGATAACTTCCATGCCACATGTCTAATCTATCACATGCTCAAGGATGTTTTCCGTGTTACTTTTGAACTATTTTAAATAAACAAATTAGACTATTTCTCACTAACTAGTTAACGAACAGGTCATATAAAAACCATGATTTTTTCATAAAAGAAAACACCACAAAGGAAATTATATATTTGAGGAACTGCATGACGTAAAGCAATTTAATGGAGTGTTAGAAGTTAACATTCCCCCTGCCGCCCGGTGTCCTATTATCATCATCATCATCCCAGCCTATATATGTCCCACTGCAGGGCACAGGCCTCCTCTCAGAATGAGAGGGCTTGGGCAGTAGTTCCCACGTGCCCAGTGCGGATTGGGAACTTCACACACACCGTTGAATTGCTTCGCAGGTTTGTGCAGGTTTCTTCACGATGTTTTTCCTTCACCGTAAAGCTCGTGGTAAATTTCAAATGTAATTCCGCACATGAATTTCGAAAAACTCAGAGGTGCGAGCCGGGGTTTGAACCCACAATCAAACCACTAGACCACCACGGCTTCAACGCTTCACGGCTTCGGCGGTCGGTGTCCTATATAGGACTTATTTTAATTTGACATTGAACTCTTTCATAACTGACATAAAGTGTCATGTTTTAAAAAAAAATGACTTGGGCGGCAGGAGGTTATCCGTGAGAACTAAAGATTTTTCCTCTCATTATGAGAGGAAACCTGGGTGTGGACTGAGAGTGCACTGACTTGTTTCAAAAATTTTATCTAATCACTAAACAAATCTGGTGAAATGAAAATCGAGTTGCCTTTTTGGCAGATTTCACCATTTCACTAAACCGATTAAGGAGTTTGATCAAATGACTGTTTTTTTCCTTGGCAAATGATAATATGGATTCGCCATTATAATATCCAGCGTAATTTAGTCATATCTATTAGAGATTTGTTCAAATATCTGTTTTGGCCAGGAAATCCTTGCGACATAATATATTTAGATATACTTTTAATTCAACCTCTAGTCTCATAATAAAGTAAGGACGTCCTCACTCACGTTACAGCCTTATTTTAGGCTCTATTGTCAAAACCGTCACCCAATGCCACAGTGTATTTGGCGCTGGCTCATTAGCAGTCAGATTCAATGCTAAGATACCCCACTATTTAGTTGTTATCTGTACCTACCATCTACTCGTAGAAACTAATTGATAGTCGATTTTACCAGTGGCTTCGATAAATAAATATATCACGAGACACTTGAAAATGAAATAAAATAAAAAGAATAATATTCGAGACACAAAAATATCAAAAATAAAATAAAAAAAGAAAAAGCATGGGTAAATAACAATGTGAAACTATTTCATGTGCCCGAAATGGTCCCGCCTCAGCATAAATGCAGTCTCCTCGAATGGAGTCAGCACTGGTCTTCCAGTGAAACCATTTTAAAGGAACACAGCAATAAAACGCGACACCACGCCACGTCGTCAGACGCATGATTCTGGGACTGACATGATACTGACACGCGTTGGTGGGCGTGTGCAAGCATCGAGTCCCAAATAGTGCGTTGGCACCAATCAGTCAGCAAAGTAAGCAAAGCATCTGTTGTGACTACTATAGCCAACGGATAAATAGTGACCTATCGTTTTGCCGAGTATTACGCTGATTTTTGTTTCGCAAACAACTATTGGCAGACCTTTATTTTGGCCAAACTTCAAACAAATGAAATTATGAGTACAATTTTAAAGTCGCCTCCACAGGAAACTCCAAATGTGCAAAAACTAACGTTTTTTTATCGTACAGCAACACCAAAAATTACTAAATTATACACATTTAAATGGGCACAGGCACTCTATGATCTCAAACAAGCTTGCTGATCTCCAACATTACTTCGTTGCCAAAAACAGCGATCACATGTTACATAAAAATTTAGAAAGTATAATTTAATAGAATTTCAATAACCATAAAGCTGCCACGCTCTGAAGGTCAACGATAAGCCGTCGTCGACACCCGTCATATAAACTTATACATCTTCCACATTTTATCAATCGCAGATAAAATATTCTACATTAAGTATGTAGCTGAGATTTGCATAATTAATATAGAAATGTACCGCTTTCTCACTAATGAGGGGCGAAACACGTGTCATAAATAAACTCAGATCCGGATTGGTTTAGTGCTATACTGTTGTCTTGAACATGTTTTGGAGATAAGAAAGGAGGTCACACCGCGCGAATGGTTTTACGACTAGACTTTACTACTTGAAATGAATGAGTCAAAGATTTTGAGTGCCAAAATGTTGATTGCTTCCTCTGAATAACTAAAACAAAAATTGTGGCGATAAAAAGGTCACCAGTAAAATCACCTATTTGAAATAGAATCTTTTCAATGTTTGCATTCAAAATACTTGTAATTGTTCCTAAATAAGTCTTTCTTTATTTGTAATTTAATCTTCACTGTTAAAGATAAAAATTCTGAATAATTGATTCAATTCTTTGACAGTCCAAAACTTTAGACTTGGAAGTTGAAATTTTGCTTAGGATCTATTTATGACGTTGACAAGGATTGTGCAAAATTCCCATGAAATTAGAAATACTGCAACGGACGCAACCCAACGGGTGTAAACTAATCAGTTACATTAAAATAATGCAATAAAAAAAAACAAGATACTTACAATCTTGGAACGTTATTTCAATCATTGTTATACCATTCCTTGACTCGTAATATTCGTAACAACATGGTAACAACACACTATCGTAAAGAAAAAAGGCAAAACAAAGTTACTTTTTCTAATAAGATACTTGCCTCCACCCTCATCTTAAGCCCAACGACGCATAGAGGGAAAAAATTACAAACAATCAATAGAGCGCTTCTAAAATTGGCCCTAAATCTAGCCAGAGCCACCCTCGCGGTGGGGAACTGAAAAAAAAACACATTTCAAGGGCGAGTTACCTTCGGGGAGATTAACTAGTCTGTTTAAACTCGAAAGATTAGGCAATTACAAGAAAAAATTGAGTTCAAGTTTTGGATGGCCTCTGAGGAGCCAGAATGAACGGCGATCGGAGGTGTAGCAGTTTTTTTTATTACCAGTGTTATTGAGAAATGAACTTATCATTTGGTTTAAATTTTTATAGTGTTCTAATGACAAATAAATTTAATTGTCAGGGGACCAGTCGGTATAAGCAAACCATTTTTTTAGGAGCATCCCTAATTTATATTTAATTAAATAGCGTAATGTAAGCTAACTTACGCAATTTAAGTAATAGTGGTAAATAATATTATGCTACGCTTGGCAACTAAAGAACATCAATGGTATGCTTCAATATTTTTATCGACAGTAAAACGCATGACAAAAAGAAGACTAATCCTCTTATTTTTAGAAACAAGAGTGGAACATGTAAAGGTGTAAACGGAGCTATATCTAAGAAACCTTCGTCAATAATTAACAAAATAGCACTCCAAAAAAAAAAAAACGAAGACAATAAACTCGTCGCGAATTCAATAATGACGTTTAAAGCAATTCCAAGCTTACCGAAACGAAATCTTAATTGTCTAATGCACATTGCATTGAAGGTCAAGCTTCCAATTTAGAAGCACAAATCATCGATCATAACTTCATAATAAATAAATCAGTAACGTTAATCTTACGTTTAGTTATTTACAGCCCAAGACACGGACATAAAAATATAATGTACTTATCCACTATAAATCAAGTTGTGGCATTAACAGCGAATTTTTCGATTTCATCATAGGTTTCCCACAGTCCGGAAACTTATGGCTTGTCATAATTAAGAGACAAATTGAAAAGTATCACTAGAAAACCGGTGGATTATGATTCGCTCGCATCTGTTATCGTACAGTTATGTTTGGGGACATCGGAATTTAATTTATTATTGATGAGTTGAACGAAAGTTCTTTATCGATTGAAGAAAATGAGTTTTGCTTATTTATGTTATTGGTTTGCTTGGTGCATTGAACATTATTACATAAAATGGATGTTGACAAATCACTTTGATAACTGCTGCTTATTACATAGGAGCACGAATTATCATTGTCGTTTAGTCCAGGTCGACAACTGGAGTTCGTATAGTAACTGTACCTACAAAATAGCACCGACTAGAAACAACAGAGCCGACCCGACAATGTTGTGGCACTTTGAGCTATCTTAGTACCTTTTGGTTACATTAATTCTAAAGACAGTACAAAACAAAAAAAAGTAGATGACACAAATTAACTTTCATTCATTAATGGATATTTAAAATCAACCTATTACTCGCAGGAAACAGCAACAAGAATAATGTTAATGATCGGCAGGCAAAGAAAGAAAGAAAAGAAAATAAAGAAAGAAGACATTTATTCACATTCACCAAGACAGACAAATATAAATTTTTTTAAATAAGAATAAACAACAAATATAAAAGAAAACAAAAAAAAAACAAACATGAAAATACATACACGATTTTGTGTCCCCGCAAAAGTGAAACGGCATAGCAACATAATAACCCAGTGCTAATAAAAGGTCAACAGACTAATAGTCATCACCTATAATTATGTGGTACGATAAATCGCTTACAATCCATTTTGAGGTTAGTAAGTAAGTATATTGATATCGACTGACATTTAATTTAAAGACGGTAAATGAGAAACCACAATGACAGTTCAAAAGTGCCACAAAAATCCTAAACTCTAAAATCATACACAGGTATTTCGATATTGCTATCATCCAGCGCTATCTTTAGTTAAACCCCCAAAACCAGTATTTCCTAATTTCACAAACCAATTCACCTCGAAATTAAATTAGATACAAGAGTTGCAGCTTGCATCCAATTTCGTTTCGTACAAATTAATTTGCGGATAAATTTTCTTTTATAGTCCTTCGCATTTCCGACCCCACGCGTTTTTTGCGAGGGTAAGTTTTATCGGTTGTATTTTGTATCGAGGCAGTGCCGCGGGGCGCACTTGTATGGCTTTAATACTTCCTCGCACGTACCGAACATTTTTTAAAGACGAGGGGTAATGAGACGCGTTTCTAGACTCCGTTGACTAAATAGCTTGTTATGTCTTGCGAGTTTGAAAACGGTATGAAACTTGTAAATGGTTTATTTTGTGACCGTTTATAAGTTGGTTTAAACAGAGACTTTAAGGTCACGTTGATCTACTTTAATTCCTTCCTCGTGCCGTCAATTTAGATATCTTAATTCTTGTACAGTTAAAGATTTGCAAATAAAAAAGCCCTGCAATTGACTCACAACCGCGTAATAAAAATCTTCGAACAGGTTCTCTTTATGATGTAGATACTTAATAAGAAAATTCCCGATAAAAAGGGGGCAAAGCTTTAGACACAAGTTACATGTTTATACAAGTTATATGTATATTTTATTAGCTCCAAATATAGAACATCGTCAGATATTATGTTTGTAGCAAGTTAGACTTCATAGCAGTGACATTTAAATAATTTAAGTGATTTAACATGTTTAAGCAAGCATCATTTTAAAACAACTTCAATTAAAATGTCATCATTATCTCGGCAGCGTATCCATCTCGCTCTATCATATCGTGAAGCAACAGTAGTATCATCTATCGCATCTCAATCAAGTTTTTATTCCAAGGGCCAGCTACTGGCACCATTTACTTTTAATTGCATCAAGCTGCCGTCAGTGCGGTAGCTTTTAATTAGAATGTTTGTGATTTTAGTGTTTCTGGTGTAATTACAGGATGATACACATGTTTTGGTTTTATGAACATGTTGGAATTTTAATACTCTTTTATATCTGTATTAAAATGGTGATGTCACTAAAATATCTTACTTTTTTTCTGAACTTTAATGTTCATTGCTACGTTGAAATAATAAAATAGCATACCTTGCACGTTTCCCTTGTAGTATATTATAGAAATGTGGCACTGAAATTGATGGAAGCAATAAAAATAGATTCAAATAAAGATAACCCCGCACTTAAAATGAAAGAAATTCAAACGCAAAACGCAAGGAAACAAAGCGGCGGTTTGTCAGAAGGGTACTGCAAAAACCCCAACCCCACAATAACCTGACTCACGTAAAATGTAATGGGAAATTACTCTAAAATAAAAAAAAGAGTCTCCCTAGAGCGGAACCCTACCGTTACGGCGATTTGGATAAGACTCCCCAGGCACGGAACACTAAAAATTCCACTTAGAACAAGTCTCAATATGCGAGGCGATACCTCCGCGGGCCCTATTACGCCCTCCATAAAACTCAGCCAAACCCCGGCGCTACCGTAAATGATTTCTTTAATTTACTTACCTATTATTTTTAATGAATGTAAACTTTTTATTGCCAAATTAAAACTTTGTTTGCTAGTGCGTCTTAAATAGTGGATTGTAAATTTTAGCTGCGATTAAAAAACGTTATCTGTTTTTTTTTTCGGAATTGCGGCAATAAATAGGCTGGTAGATAATTATTGTAATTTAGCACCATCATCTTCCAATAATTAAGGTCAAAGCGGTAAAAAAGAATTATACTTGTAAATAAATCAACACATTTTGCAAGTAATCGACTTCAATAAAACAGAGCAGGCTTAGCTCACTGCTGTGTCGCTCGAACAGAAGCTTTTTATGGCTAACGTTAATCCCTTACCAAAAAACACAATAAGCCGCGCGACGTCATAAGAAGAATGCGAGCTGAATTATGATCCGAGTCATTCCAACCCCACCGGGTGATCTCTGCAAAGCGTTTGATAAAGTGGATCACAAAATGTTGTAGTATAAATAAAAGCGGGCCCATAAGTGGCCCTTGCGGTAAGCCGTCGTGGCTTCACGAGCTAACCGTGCGAAACGCCTTCTCAGTTGTGAAATATGAATTATAAAAATAATAAAAAATGTAGCGGTGGGGGTCTAACCCGTGGCACGCGGCGCCACGTGCCAGCCACTCGCGCCACCCAAAATATTGAAAACTTTAACCGCACTCTATTGTGATCCTGCGCTTGAAGCTATCAGTACACTCGGTTTTTAATGCGACACGCGACCATCTTAATTTTTCCTATTAAAGTGAGGAAATACAATTAAATTAGGTTATTATGTCATTTGGATTGATGCGGCGTTTGCGGGGTTATACAAAGCGTGAGACGTCCGCAGTACCGTATCATGCAAAAATGACAAAATGAATTGCTCAACAAATGCGTATAAAAGCGAACATGTCATCCATATCTTATTAACGCCAATGTTAAGAGCAGTAAATGTAAAACAATTTAAAATGCATTACGAAACGATAAAATATAAATTGTCAACGATAACCCATAAAATGTCACAAAATCCACTAATCAATATCCGAAATCAATATTAAGGTTATGATTTTTAGGAGTAAAAAGTACAAGACATTATTATATCATGTGCTGAGTGATATAGTTTAAATGCTATACTACACTACTAAAATGCAGCTATTATCAGAGTGGTTTAGTAATATTGTACAAAAGATTGATGTAAAAACTTTTTTGTGTATGAATGTGTAGGTAATCCATTAAAAATATTGGCAATGTTGGGTTTCAACTATAATTTCTACCCAATCCAAAATTTTGCATTCTGACTTAAAATACACATTACACATTCAGCTAAAGTAAAATTAATTGTGGTCTTCTTAGTGTAGAAAATATGCCTAAAATAAGATAATCGTCCTATTTAGCTGTAAGTTTACCTAGCTAATCTTAATTAAGTTTTGTTAGTCATTAATTCCGTCCATCACCCCGCCGGTAACATTCACGATCGCTTAAGACGGCTTACCACGCCCGTTCCCTCATCCAATATTTATTTGCCAGGACGCCATTGTATTAATACTACAAAAATTTAATACTGTTAGTGTGAGCCTCGCTCACGGATTATTGAGGGTACTTTTTTTAAATAGGGTTAGCTTTTTTCCCTCCTAAGGGGGAGGTCCGTGATAAATGACACATGCACATTTTTCGAAATACCCAATTTCGGATTTAAGTCACCCCAAAGTGGCCTGGTGGCCGGACAATGGGGAGACTCGCGTAATTTACACGCCGCTGAAAGGGTGTTTGTGCACCTACATTATACCGATATTGGAAACGGTTATGGGCTCTTAATAATTCATTTTTCCTTAGTTGCGGGGCTCGTAGACAAACTGTGCGTAAAATTGGCCGTGGAAAAAAGTTAACGAGTTGTAGATGTACGTTGTAATTACGTGTAGGTGCGCCTGCTTGTGTGGGGTTTTTGCACTGCGAACGCTGTTATTTATCTCTCAAACTTCAACGATTTTCTTTCCCAGTTAACAATACCAGTTCCACTAACATGCAACGTCCGTCTAACTTATTTATGTGTTAATTGAATCCAGGATCTAGAAAGTAGAAACGTTACTCTTTTGACAGTGAGAGTTGCAATTGCATGTTTACTATTATTTCATTTGCAGAAATCACAATAAGTCCAGTTGTATTACTATATCATATCGACTTAATTTTAACACAAGTTTTCGTAATAAATCATAATCATCATCGGCTTAATGAATAAACACGGCTGGGCTCAGACCTGATAGAATGTAAGGCTGGGACTCTGTAGTACCCATGCGGGCCCAGTGCGTATTGGAAACTACACATACACCACTAAATTGCTTCGAGGTTAAGTGCATTTCTCAAGTAATTTTCTTCACCATAAAGCATATGATAAATTACAATTACATCCCCGGGTTTGAACCCACGACGACTGGTTGAGAGGCTAAGTAAACCACTAATCTACCGCGGCTTCTTTTAGCTTTATAATGGTTGTATACAGAGCTAACTGAAAGAGAAACGTGTTATGAATATAAAATGTTATAGGTTATAAAGTATAAATTTTATTGAATGGATTGTTTTTGCGGGGCGATTGATGATGCTGGTCGAAGTAATGGTCCGCGAAGGCGCCAAGCCGCGCAAGAAACGTTCCACCGAGTGCGGATAACTGGACAAAGCCGGGGGTAATTACTTGTTAGTTTTATAACGGTGGGTCAGAGTAAAATCTATTAGAAAGAATAATTAGAAAGAAAGAAAATAATTTATTTATAACAGCAGTGACACATTACACAGGTTGGAAAGAATACAATACAGTATAGAATCAAATACTGGCGGAGAAATAAAATGTAACAGATTAAAAAAAAAGGAAGTGTATTTTTTTTATTTAAGGGAATGAAATCAGAAAGGCTATAACTAATGTTTTTTTGTCATTATGATGCAGACAAAAAGAAAACTCGACTCGACTTTAAGGGATAAGTTCGCCTTTGTACATTTTCTTGTGTTCTGTTATTTTCATGTGTTTTTATGTACAATAAAGAGAATACAATACAAAACTAAATAATTTGATTGTTCTGTTTCTTCCATTTCTTTTCAAAACATGTGTTTGGGAGCCGTTTGGTTACTCATACCATCCTCCCAGCCTATATACGTCCCACTGCTGGAAAGCCTCCTCTCTGATTGAAAAGGTTTGGTCGCTAGAACGTTTCAATAACGCCATTGTCGACTAGGAAAGATAATTAGTAACTTCATTAAACAACGTACTCGTAATGGTCATGATTATAATCTTTATTACAAGTACGATACAGTCTTAAGCTTGGCTCTATTCAACAAGTAAGACAGCCATATCTAGCATCAGCTGACGGGACTTTGAATACTCTTTTATGGTTCTGATTTGCCGATTCAAAGTTGGAACAAGTTTAAAAGAGCATTTAAGTTTCGAAAGTAATAATTAGCGGGAAATGGTAGGAGACCAGACAATCAGTTATGTCAAACTAACCCATGGACAGTCGACCAAGCATTTTACAGCATCCTATGAAAATAACACCAGAAAAAAAATACTTTTTTAAAGGTGGTATTTTGCTGTAATAGTCATGGCACACTCAATTAAAAAACTAGCCAAGAGTGTATCGGAAATTTATATAAAACTAAAAATCAATCAAAATAAATCAATAAAATTTAAATATAAAAATGCATGAAAAATAAAAGGTACATAATAGAAGGTGAACAAATGTTTCCACCGTTGCTATTTCATTTCCTCGCAATCTTAGTGAAAAGTAGAGTGTAAAACTCGAGCTTTAAACCCATTTTCCTGGCTATATTTATATCTTGGGTAAAATGGGTCGCTTTATGCTCTTGTTGTACAATCTACTATTGTTCAACATTCTTCAGGCATAAACACAGCAAGAAGTAACAATAAAATCATAACTACCTGCAATTAAAATTCCTTAAAAGACAACAAAAAGTGATGTGTTTTCTTGAACAAGTTTCTGCTCTGTACGTGAGTATTGACTCTGGGAACATTTTCGACAGGTATTTTGTGTCACTTCCTTATAAGTAAAGCAACTCTGTTGATGGACTGCAATAAATCTGTCGCTTGTAGAACAGTTTTGGGTAAGCTTGGCCACGAAAGAATCCACAATGAAACATCCTCATTTGTTTATTTTTTATCATAAGAGGTGAAGATACAAATTCAATAAACTAAAAGAATTTCTTTGCTCACTCGCCCGCAACCTTATGATAGCTACGTTTATGCAAGTTTTTTTTTTTTATAAAATAAATTAAATTATTTTATTTCATTGATATGGACCTCCACAAAGTAACGCCTCATTCAATAAATTATAAATTCTATCATCATCATCATCATCATCATCCCAGCCTATATACGTCCCACTGCTGGGCACAGGCCTCCTCTCAGAACAAGAGGGCTTGGGCCATAGTTCCCACGCGGGCCCAGTGCGGATTGGGAACTTCACACGCACCATTGAATTGCTTCGCAGGTTTGTGCAGGTTTCCTCACGATGTTTTCCTTCACCGCAAAGGTCGTGGTAAATTTCAAATGTAGTTCACATTTGAAATAAATTCTATAATCAACATAAAATGGTACTTGCAATGATGTTGTGGAGATTATTTCATTTTTGCTACATCTAGGTACAGTACGATTACTTGGTTAACACTTGACAGATGGGCGTGCCTTCAGTCAATTTTCAACTTTGACGTCATACAAATAAAATGTTTTTACATAATCTGTAAACTAGGGTAGCGGTATACTAAAAATGGCTTTATTTGTATGACGTCAAAGTTGAAAATTGACTGAAGTACATCGATGTACAAATTGTTTATTATTTGTTTTATGCAACAGTTTACAATCATAAACACTGCATGGCATGTGATGTCTGTTAAAATATCCGGGCATCCGTTATCAAGAGCAAAAACAATATAATATCCTTATAATAAAAGCATTCGGATTTCGATTTGTAGCATTCGAACATGGCGGATGTAGACAATATCTAATTTTGCTATTTCAGTTTCTTTGGCTAGTTGAAGTATAATTTTGATAGTGTTTTATGCGGCGATTAACCTTAACAGTGAACAGTGATCCAAAATTCTATATTCTCACATTCTATTTGTGTCCACGTGGTTTCTGGAATTTTACTAGCAAGTTGCATAAACTACAATCACCGTACAACGTCCCTCTCAAAGAGAGTTTACTTTGACACTGGCGAAATTGTCCTATTAATAAGGACAGAAAAGCCATGTTTTAAAAGAGAAGAAGAAGAAGAATAAAAGCATTCAAAAACATTCCTTAAAATATGAGCTACCGCTGAGCATAACTAATAATAAAAATAAATAAATTCAAGTAAATGAATGTGATAATAAAAGATACTAAACCAATTAACACTAAATAAATATTCAAAGAATTGGTCTACAAGTACGCAAATTAAATTGGAATTAAATTATTAATAATTAAATCTTTATTGGCGTACGTCAGCGTACTTTACACCAATTAGTTTTCATTTGTTCGTTTAAAACAACTGACGATCACGCAGTGCAACGCCCAACAGTCAATACAAAAACTCACAAGCAATGGATCGTAACACCCCTTTGATGGGAAAAAGTCCATTTTCTTCAAGAATTCCTGCTTAAGCGTCCCCAGCCGGTTAATAAATGTCGCCGCACTGACATTTGGCCGACACGGGTGGCTGCTGGCGATTATGGTCACACTTCACCCCTTTGCAATTGGCTGCATATTGCCTGTCTTGTCGCGATAGTGGTCATTTGTTTCGGAAAGTTCAGAACAGGGTTACAAAGTGGCGATCGTTTAAATTTCGACTTAGAATCTACGTATATGTGAGAGATTAAAGAAGATATCAATAGGTAAAACAGCGTTCAAATCAACACAGCATATTTATTTAGAAATAAGGCATTTGTCCAAGAACAACAATATATGCGATATATTAAATTAGCATTAATTATGACTATGTGTAATAGTCTTTTTAAACAATGCAACAGTATCATCATCAAAGTCACTTACTTACAGGGTTCCACCATCAGGTAGGTATAGTAATTTTGTATGAAGCACAACGATAAAGACACAGT